>NC_067167.1:2632840-2640340 GCF_903995435.1 Acomys russatus | reverse complement strand
ATGGATGGATGGATGGGTGGGTGGGTTCATTTTCAGGACCAACTCCCTCTAGTCCTTCCCAGCCTTGCCCTGGCTGTCTCTTAATGCCACAGTGCAGGCCGTCTTCACCTCTTTCCATACTCTGTCCCCTTCTCCAGTGTCAGGTAGACCCAGGGGATTCTGTGCTCCCATAACACTGATGTGGCTTCAGAGACTTGCGCTGAAGGCCTTGTCTATCTTCTCAGGGGGTGCCCCTCAGCCCATTCGAAAACAGGAAATGAACCCAAAGGCAATATGATTTCTTTCCTGGAGTGGGCACAGATTTTGAGGAAGCTGGCTGGGCTGAGCCTGGGCAGGGTTGAGAGGGACACGTCTGTGCCAAGCATGAAGTAGCTAGCATGTGACCAAGAGCAAAACATTCAGAATTAATGCAGAAAACCTGCTTTTGTTGAGCAAGCTCAGAGAGGTGAAGCAATTAGCCCGAAGCCACACAGCTCACGGTTTGGCCTCAGTCTCGTATTCCTCATGTGCTTCTGTCGCAGACTAAAGAACACGCGTGCCAAAAGACATCTAAGGAAACTGAGGCATGCGGAGGTGCCAGCGGTTGTCCTGGTTAAGCAGCACCATACCCGCATGCGGTAGCTGGGACACACCTATGCCCCATTTCCAGGGGTGTGAAATGCTGGGTCCTCGTGCCACCAACATTTGGCATGACTGCACCCGCATCGCTGTCCCCAGCCTGGTTGCACTTCCTCCTGCCATCTCCAAAAGGAAGCAGTCACTTCCTGTCTGGGTTGGGCAGCCTGGCCAGGTGGAGAGAGCGGCTGCCACAGCCAAGGCCCCTGTGGAAGTTACTGGAAGGAGATGAACCCTACAGTCTGCCTCAAAGCCCTGCCGGCAGCCTCTGTGTGTTTCAGAGCTCCGACAACAACATGCCACAGGCCGTTCTTGTGTTTCTGTCCTGTGCTTGGGGGCCACAGTCCAGGCAGGGCACCCAGTCAGCCCATGACCCCCCTCCATTTGTGACTGAGTCTCTCACTGGATTTCCTAGGTGCCGGCAAACAACCCCAGGATCCCGCTTGTGTCTAACTCCAGGACTGCTGGGATTGAAGGCCTGTCCCACCACGCCTGGCCCTGGCCAGACTGTTTTAACTGACTTTTTGTTTTGGTTTGGTTTTGGTTTTTTGAGGTCATTCTGTAGACAAAAGAAAATGAAAGCTGGGCATGATGGCGCAAGCCTTTAATCCCAGCACTCGGGAGGTAGAGGGAGGCGGATCTCTGTGAGTTCGAGGCCAGCCTGGTCTCCAAAGCGAGTCCAGGGCAGCCAAGGCTACACAGAGAAACCCTGTCTCGAAAAACAAAACAATGCAACCACACAAACAACCAAACAAGAATAAACAGGCTGGGAGTGATGGCGCGCGCCTTTAGTCCCAGCACTTGGGAGGCAGAGGCAGGCGGATCGCCGTGAGTTCAAGGCCAGCCTGGGCTACAAAGCAAGTCCAGGACAGCCAATGCTACACAGAGAGACTCTGTCTCGAAAAACGAAAATAAATAGATAAATAAACAGAGAGCTGGGCGTGTGGCTCAATGGTGAAGCCCCGCCTAGGACCCCCTAGTGAGGGACTGGGGGCGTGGTCAGGGTGGAGTCCCGTTTAGGACCCCCTAGTGAGGGGATGGGGGCGTGGTCAAGGTGGAGCCCCGCCTAGGATGCAGGAAGGTTCAACCCCCCCCCTCCCCGCTCAAATCCACAGGTTCTGTTCCACGCAGTTTACACCCAGCTTCCTGTACCCTTCACAGCAGCGCCTCTGTCTAATAGACCGTGGGAAACTGAGTCTCAGAGAGGAGCCTTGCCTCTGTCTGTCCCATCCACGAGATCCTCAGATTTGCAGACAGTAGCGCTGGCGGCCGCCTCCTGTTCTGTACCTCCTGTCCCCAGGTCTACACAGCCCTCGTCCCATTCCTCACCCCTTCTTTTTTTCCTTTTTTTTTTTTTTTTTTTTCCTTAGCCAGTGTCTCATGTAGCCCAAGCTAGCTTTAAACTTATCATGTAGTCAAGGATAGCCCAGAGCTCTGATCCTCCTGCCCCATCTCCGAGTGCTGGGGACGTTAGGCCTGGGCTTCTGTGCCAGCTTTGTGCAGGGTTGCGATGAAACCCAGGACCACTGGCCTCCTTCCTCTTTTCTGTTCTTGTAACTTTTCCCACTTCCTCCTGCGTGAGCTTCTGACCACCCCCCCCCCAATCCTGGGGCGCCTCATGCCGTGGGTCCCCACTTCCCTTCCTTGGAAAGGCTGGACGCAGGGTCCCAGGGGGCTGGACAGGTGGTGTCCTGGGGGGCCAACTTCTGGGCTCTTATTCCCCAAAGCAGGCTGGTCCAGTCTGTGGACGAGAAGGTAATCACTGCCTCAGGGCAGAGCATGCTCCCAACATCCCAGAGTCAGACAGCCGGGAGGGGTGGTACCAGCTTCAGGTGCTGGGTCCCAAACGGAAGGTTATAATGTAATCATTACAGACCCTCAGGCCTCGGAATCACATGGGGCTGCCCCGTCCTTTAGTATTCTATCCGCTCACTAAAGTTCATCTTCTGCCTGGGCGTGGCGCTGCACACCTGTCCCTCCAGCACTTGGGAAACTGTTACAGGTGGGTTTTGAGTCTCAGGCCTAGGCTACAAAGAGCACACACACACACACACACACACACACACACACACACACACACACACACACACACACACACACACACCCCGCCCCCATCCCAGTGTAGGAGCCAGAGAGGCAGCTCAGTGGTTAGAGCACCGGCTGCTCTTGCAGAGGACACAGGTTCAAATCCCAGCACACACATGGTGGCTCACAACTGCCTGCAACTCCAATTGCAGGGGAATCCAACACCCTCTTGGAAAAGCACAGGCATTGCACACGTGTGGCATATAGACCCACATGCAGGCAACACGCACATAAAATAAAGTAAAATAAAATCAACCCGAAGGAACTGCTGTTAAAATGTTGCTCTTCCTGAAATGGACATAGCAAAGCAGAATGTTATAAAAACACTGGGAAATAAAAAAACACAAAAAAACAAAAAATAATCAAAAAAAGCCAGGCGTGGTGGTGCATGCCTTTAATCCCAGCACTCAGGAGGTAGAGGCTGGTGGATCGCTGTGAGTTCGAGACCAACCTGGTCTACAAAGCGAGTCCAGGACAGCCAAGGATACACAGAGAGACTCTGTCTCGAAAAAACAAAACAACAAAACAAAACAAAACAAAAAACACTGAGTGCTCCTGACGTTTCTGGACCTGGTTGTGGGTGAGTGGGTGTCGCTCCTCCCTCATCCCGCCCCCTCCTCCGTGGTAGGACACTTTACATGTCCAGTTTTTTGTTTGTTTGTTTTGTTTTGTTTCGAGGCAGAGTCTCTCTGTGTCGCCTGGCTGTCCTGGACTCACTCTGTAGACCAGGCTGGCCTCGAACTCACAGCGATCCACCTGCCTCCAATTTCAGAGTACGGGGATTAAAGGCGTGAGCTGCCACCGCCACCACCACCACCCAGCATACCTCCTGTTCTTATTGCTGCCCTTTCAGCACAAAAGCAAATCCAGGGGCCAAGTACTGATAAAACTTTATTGGTGTCCAGGAGCGCAGGTCGGCTGCATCTGTCTCTCCTGCTTGAGTCACTGTGTTCCAGGCTGGCCTCGAACTTACAGAGATCTGCCTTCCTCTGCCTCCCGAGTGCTGGGATTAAAGGCATGAACCACCATGCCTGGCACATCTTCCTCTTTCCGTTAACACTTTCTTTTTTTTTTCTTTTTTCTTTTTTTTTTTACCCAGAGTCTTTCTAAGTAGGTAGCCCAGACTAACCTTAAACTTACTATGTAGACCAGGCTGCACTCAGACTCCAAAGATCTACCTGCTTCTGCCTCCCGAGCTGGGGACTAAAGGAGTGCCGTGCCACACCCCACACCCAGCTGGCATTTTCTTAATTAGTGATTGATGGGGGAGGCCCCAGCCCATTGTGGGCGGTGCCGCCCCTGCGCTGGTGGTCCTGGGTTCTATGAGAAAGCAGGCTGAGCAAGCCCCGAGGAGCAAGCCTGTAAGCAGCACCCTCCGTGGCCTCTGCATTAGCTCCGGCCTCTGGGTTCCCGCCCTGTTTGAGTTCCTGTCCCAACTTCCTTTAATGATGAACAGCTATGTGTAAACTGAATAAACCCTTTCGTCCCCAATTTACTTTTTTGGTCTTTGGGTTTCATCACAGCCATAGAAACCCTGACTAGGACAGGGACCCGCACAGCTTTGTACTGATGGTCAGCCTAGAATGTCCTAAGCCCAACCTACCAATGTCAGAGTAAAAATGTAGATTAGGTCAGCCTCTGGCTATGCCTCACGGGGTTGTGTAGAGGACCATACCCTGAGGGTGAAGACTCCATGGCTGAGGGACAGGGCTGGATAGGATGTGAGCTGCGCCTCTGCTCCTACCACAGGAAGCCTGTGCCCTGCGGCTAGGGGCCACACAAGCCCTGTCTGTCTGTTTTGTTCTTGTTGTTTTAATTTAATTTTAATTTATGTGCATTGGCGTGAGGGTGTCAGATCTTGGAGTTACAGACAATTGTGAGCTGCCACGTGGGTGCTGGGAATTGAACCCGGGACCTTTGGAAGAGCAGACAGTGCTCTTAACCACTGAGCCAATTCTCCAGCCCCTCTTGTTGTTGTTTTGAGACAGGGTTTCTCTGTGTAGCCTTGGTTGTCCTGGACTCCTTTTGTAGACCAGGCTGGCCTCGAACTCACAGCGATCCGCCTGCCTCTGCCTCCTGAGTGCTGGGATTAAAGGCGTGTGCCACTACACCCGGCTAAGCCTTTGCTCTCTGAAGATGCTGCTTCAGGTATTTTATCACTGCATTGTGAGGAGTAACTAAGATGCTGGTCCACACAGAGCAGCTCAGGGCTCTGTGGTCGCTGTGGACCCTGTGGGCACGATGGGTGCCATGAGCGCCGAGGTCACCGTGGGCCCCGTGGGCGTGGTGGTTGCCACGACCAACGTGGTCGCCGTGGGCACTGTGGACACCGCGAGCATCACGGGACCTTACCCCTGAGCACGCTGTTTGTCCCCAGGCCCCGGGGAGAGCGGGAAGAGCACGTTCATCAAGCAGATGCGAATCATTCATGGTGCGGGCTACTCCGAGGAGGACCGCAGAGCCTTCCGGCCGCTGGTCTACCAGAACATCTTCGTCTCCATGCAGGCCATGATCGACGCCATGGACCGGCTGCAGATCCCCTTCAGCAGGCCTGGCAGCAAGGTGAGCGCGAAGACCCCTGTGCTACGTGACTTTTTTTTTTTTTTTTTTTTTTTTTTGAGGTGGATGAAAATCATTTCCCAGAGTGTCCCAGGAACATCCAAAGAACCACCGGTCAAATTCCCCTGTATGCCAGAAATGAGTTTACTAGGGCAATTTATTTTTATTTTAAATTATATTTATATTTATTAATTTTTAGTTTTTTAGTTTTTTGAGACAGGGTTTCTCTGTGTGTAGCCTTGGCTGGTCTGGACTTACTTTGTAGACCGGGCTGGCCTCAAACTCACAGAGATCCACCTGCCTCTGCCTCCCGAGTGCCAGGATTGAAGACGTGCGCCACCACCGCCTGGCTATATTTTATTTTTAATTATGTGTCCGTTGCGTGTGAATGCAGCTCCCACAAAGGCCAGAAGAGGGTGCTGGATCCCCCGGGGCAGGAGTTACAGTTTGTGCACTAATCAATATGGGGGTGAAATTCAGCTCATGTTTGTGCAGGGAACACTTTACCCACGGAGCCAGCTCCCCAGCCCCTGCTCCCCCTCTCTCTGAGGTTAAGCCCTGGAGACTTAGGGCCACCCTGATGACATCACTTTCGTCACTTTCGTAATCCCCATCTCCACATGGGGTGTCATCCTGGACCCCCGGGGTCCCTGCTTCACTGTGAACTTTGGTGTTGCAGGTCCTAGCTCACAGCTAGCTACAACCTTTCTGACAGGCCCTTGGGGACACGGACCAACCCAAGCTACTCCCGCCTGTCACCCACTGTCACCCACACGCTCCCTGTAACACCCTCATGGCTGTGAGTGTTGCTAAAATCCCATCTCAAGGCAGAGACACGAACAACTCCTTCCCCTTCCCAAATTGCCACAGGCAGACATAGACCCCATCCATACGGTTCACTTGGGTCTGGAGAGTTTCTTGGGTCACCTTATGGAGTATACTGAGGGGGTAGAAGGGTGTGGGTGCTCCTCCTCCCCAACAGGCCCCAGAAAGCCTTACACTAGCCTCCTCAGCCCTTAGACTCCAGGCCCTCTTAGAAGCCATACTTAGGGTGAGTTGTATAAACTAGGTGCCAGGGAGAGCCTGGGTACTCGGGTGAGAGTCTTGTGAGCCCCCAACCACTCCATGGGGTGTGGAAACAGTCAACAGGCCTGGTTGGTATGATCCTCCTCCACCTCCACCCCACCTATCCCATCCCACCCCACCCTATCCCCACCCCCACCCCACCCCACCCCACCCCCACTCTACCCCACCCCCACTCCCTCTGGCCACCTGGGTCCCTCTAAACCTGGGGGCCTCAGGTCTTGTGCACACATAGCAAACCCAGTGGGTGTGCCCGCTGACACCGCCTGACTCCACACATGCACAGATGCGCACACACAGTGCAGGAGAACTCACTGTCTGTATGTGTGAACACATGAGTGTAAACACAGGCCCAAGTACGCAGAGTGCACTGTGGGGGTGTGAACATGGCCAGTGTCGGGGCGGGGGGGGGGGGGAACAACACGCGTGAACAGAATGGCTGTGGCTTGAGCAGGGACAGAAGGGCCTGGCAGATGGCGCTGGTGACGGCCTGCCTTCCCCTCCCTAGGGGACCCACCATGTCCTCTTTCATGCACTGTCTTCTGACACCTCCAGCCCATCTAAGGTCAGACTGGTCCTTGGAGTAGCGCAGAGTGAGGCATCAGAGCTCTGGGAGAGATCTTACTGGAGGAGTAGGTATTTGTATAAGGGCTTTGAAGCATGACTAGAAGTTCCCTATTTAAAAACAAATTATTTATTAATTACACAGTGTTTTGCTTGCACGGCCAGAAGAGGGCACCAGATCTCATTGTAGACGGTTGTGAGCCACCACGTGGTTGCCGGGAATTGAAGTCAGGACCTTTGAAAGAGCAGGCAGTATGCTCTTAACTGCCGAGCCATCTCTCCAGCCCTAGAAGTTCCCTATTCCGAGCTCTCAAGAGGCTGCCTTTCCTTGTGTGGGCCAGCGTAGGAAAGGGATGCTGGGCCGGCTAGGGATGTAGGCTACGTCAGGATGCTACCAGGATGGGAAAAAAACGAGAGAGAAGGAATGTGTTTTAAGGATAGGTGTAGGGCCTGCAGTTCCCACAGGCTGCCCGAACCTCTCACCTGTCCCTTCACAGCAGCACGCCAGCCTGGTGATGTCTCAGGATCCCTATAAAGTGAGCACATTCGGGAAGCCATACGCAGTGGCCATGCAGTACCTGTGGCGGGACGCGG
>NC_067167.1:2629983-2632341 GCF_903995435.1 Acomys russatus | reverse complement strand
CCCCTGCTCCCCCTTCTCTGAGGTTAAGCCCTGGAGACTTAGGGCCACCCTGATGACATCACTTTCGTCACTTTCGTAATCCCCATCTCCACATGGGTGTCATCCTGGACCCCGGGTCCTGCTTCACTGTGAACTTTGGTGTTGAGGTCCTAGCTCCACAGCTAGCTACAACCTTTCTGACAGGCCCTTGGGGACACGACCAACCCAAGCTACTCCCGCCTGTCACCCACTGTCACCCACACGCTCCCTGTAACACCTCATGGCTGTGAGTGTTGCTAAAATCCCATCTCAAGGCAGAGACACGAACAACTCCTTCCCCTTCCCAAATTGCCACAGGCAGACATAGACCCATCCATACGGTTCACTTGGGTCTGGAGAGTTTCTTGGGTCACCTTATGGAGTATACTGAGGGGGTAGAAGGGTGTGGGTGCTCCTCCTCCCCAACAGGCCCCAGAAAGCCTTACACTAGCCTCCTCAGCCCTTAGACTCCAGGCCCTTAGAAGCCATACTTAGGGTGAGTTGTATATAAACTAGGTGCCAGGGAGAGCCTGGGTACTCGGGTGAGAGTCTTGTGAGCCCCAACCACTCCATGGGGTGTGGAAACAGTCAACAGGCCTGGTTGGTATGATCCTCCTCCACCTCCACCCCACCTATCCCATCCCACCCCCCCCCATCCCCCCCCCACCCCACCCCCCCCCCCCCCACTCTACCCCACCCCCACTCCCTCTGGCCACCTGGGTCCCTCTAAACTGGGGGCCTCAGGTCTTGTGCACACATAGCAAACCCAGGGGTGTGCCCGCTGACACCGCCTGACTCCACACATGCACAGATGCGCACACACAGTGCAGGTAGAACTCACTGTCTGTATGTGTGAACACATGAGTGTAAAAACAGGCCCAAGTACGCAGAGTGCACTGTGGGGGTGTTGTGAACATGGCCAGTGTCGGGGCGGGGTGGGGGGGGAAAACACGCGTGAACAGAATGGCTGTGGCTTGAGCAGGGGACAGAAGGGCCTGGAGATGGCGCTGGTGACGGCCTGCCTTCCCCTCCCTAGGGGACCCACCATGTCCTCTTTCATGCACTTGTCTTCTGACACCTCCAGCCATCTAAGGTCAGACTTGGTCCTTGGAGTAGCGCAGAGTGTGGCATCAGAGCTCTGGGAGAGATCTTACTGGAGGTAGTAGGTATTTGTATAAGGGCTTTGAAGCATGACTAGAAGTTCCCTATTTAAAAACAAATTATTTATTAATTACACAGTGTTTTGCTTGCACGGCCAGAAGAGGGCACCAGATCTCATTGTAGACGGTTGTGAGCCACCACGTGGTTGCCGGGAATTGAAGTCAGGACCTTTGAAAGAGCAGGCAGTATGCTCTTAACTGCCGAGCCATCTCTCCAGCCCTAGAAGTTCCCTATTCCGAGCTCTCAAGAGGCTGCCTTTCCTTGTGTGGGCCAGCGTAGGAAAGGGATGCTGGGCCGGCTAGGGATGTAGGCTACGTCAGGATGGCTACCAGGATGGGAAAAAAAACGAGAGAGAGAGAAGGAATGTGTTTTAAGGATAGGTGTAGGGCCTGCAGTTCCCACAGGCTGCCCGAACCTCTCACCTGTCCCTTCACAGCAGCACGCCAGCCTGGTGATGTCTCAGGATCCCTATAAAGTGAGCACATTCGGGAAGCCATACGCAGTGGCCATGCAGTACCTGTGGCGGGACGCGGGCATCCGCGCTTGCTACGAGCGCAGACGTGAATTTCACCTGCTGGACTCAGCGATGTAGTGAGTCCCGGGGTCTGTGGGAGGAGGGGTTGTGCGGTCGGAGCGTGGGGAAGGGTGGAGGGCAGAGGCAGGAGGGCACGGGAACAGAGGTCGTGCCCAAGGGGCGTGGTCATGTGGGTAAGGCTGCCGGGACACTGCCGGCCGCGGAAGGGGTCTGGACTGGGGTGTGGTCAGGCTTGGGGCCAAGTCTCAGAAGGTGGAGTCAAAGGGAGAAGGAGGCCGGGAGGCCGGGTGAGGGCGCACGGAGGTGGGGGGAAGGGGCCAGAGAAAAGCCGAGGGGTAGCTACCTGGCTCTGCCCAGTAGCCTCGAACTCTCCATGAGGTCCGAGCTGTGACTGGCCCAGATGTGTGACCCCCCCACTAGATCAGTGTCCCTCCAGCGCCTTAGGCAGCACAGGATCCCCACGGGGCTGATGGACAGAACAGGCCCCGAGGTCTTCAGGGGTCTCCTGCCCCAGTCGGGTCCTAATTAAGTCCCAGCATCATGGATCTCACTCCACAGCTACCTGTCACACCTGGAGCGCATCGCGGAGGACGGGTACATCCCCACAGCGCAGGACGTGCTGCGCAGTCGCATGCCAACCACAG